>NW_027120791.1:0-2693 GCF_030686945.1 Centruroides vittatus
AGGAAGTGACCTCGACACTTTTAACAATAGCTGACCTAAATTATAATTAAGAAATAGATTGCAGGAAATGATTCGACACTTTTAACAATAGACATCTAAATTATAATTAAGAAATAGATTGCAGGAAGTGACCTCAACACTTTTAACAATAGCCATCTAAATTATAATTAAGAAATAGATTGCAGGAAATGATTCGACAATAGCTATTTATAAATATAATTAAGAAATAGCATTTGAACACTTTTAACTAATAAGCAGTAGTATATATATGACCGTCTTTGGGATAATTTTGTAAAAGTTTAACACTTTATAACTTTTATTCTAGTATCTCGCTATCTTTTCGCAGGAAAGACGGCCACCAGGGGCTAAAATCGACGAATTTCGCAATAACCGCTAAATCGCCCGAGCGTTTCTGAGATATTTTGTATTCCAAAAGCTCGCATACCCATCAAAACCACACCCATTTTTGATGCCCCTTCGGTTATACTTTTCCTCGTGATTTAAACGCGAGTTTCTGAAATATTTTAACATTTTTTCTATGTATAAGAAAACTAATATTTGTTTACAGACTTCGAAAAACAATTCTTAGATTTCAAAAAATATATAAATTAAATAAAACCGATCATTACAGTTTTAATTTTATATAAAATAGAACTAACATTTTATTAATGTTTTAATAATTGTATTTTTTCTGACTGATGGCGCCATCTGTTGACAAAAATATTAAATTGTGATTAAATAAATGGTTTTTTATGTCTGACGATTAGTTTTTTATGTCTGGCGATGGTTTTTTTTTAAATTGGAATAAAGAACAAGGCTCTCTTTTATCGGAATAAAGAACAAGACACTCTTTCATTGAAATGATCAGATGATGATTAAATAAAACGATTAGACGCAACAGATAAATTTATAATTAAACAAAGTTACAGATTAAGTAGTTTGTATTTTTTCTGAAAATTATATTCATATCTGACAGCAAAATATTTTGTGGAGCCATCTTTTGACAAAAATATTAAATTGTGATTAAATAAATTGAGTGCTTGTCTGGCGACTAGTTTTTTATGTTTGGTGATAAGTTTTTTATGTGGCGATGGTTTTTTTTTAAATTGGAATAAAGAACAAGACTTTCTTTCATTGGAATAAAGATCTAGACTCTCTAATGTTCAGACGATGATTAAATAATCGGTTAGACACAACGAATAAATTTGTAACTGAACAAAAGTTATAGATTGTTTTGACAAGGTAAGATATTACTTTTTTCTCTTGGAAAAATTAGCGTTATTTTATGACTAAGATTGAGTTAGTATCTATTTTCCTAAAGAAGTTTTAAATACTTTTTCCCGATAATGTTGCGAGTGTAAATAATTAAATAATCACAACAACTTTCTCCTCTCTCTCTCTTTTATTGGTAAAATAGAGACTACAATAATAATAAAAATGGTTACATTTTCATTTAAGATTTAAAAATAAGCATTACAATAAAATGAATACATTTCTTCATTTTTAAAAAATAAGCGTGACAAATAATAATAAAATGATTACATTTCTTCATTTAAAAAAATAAACGTTACAAATAATAATAAAATGATTACATTTCTTCATTTAAAAAAATAAACGTTACAAATAATAATAAAATGATTACATTTCTTCATTTACACTAATAATATTAAAAATATCAATAAAAAAGTATTAAAAAATGTCTATGAAGATATAGAATAATGACCATAAGATAAAGTATCTATTCCATTACTTAAAATATATTTCTTATCATAAAAAGCAGAAAGTGAGATTTTATTTTGAAATTGGGTCGTGATCACATGATTTTTACTAATTATTTGTGATTGACTATGACGATGTTGTTGTTTTTTTAATAAAGTTGACTTATATAGATCATGATAAAAAGTTGATTTAACAACTGATTTATTTATACCTTTTGCTGTTTTTTTCTCATAGTATTCTCCAGAAATCGAATACATTTTAGCTTTTAAACCTACAAATTCTGATATTACTTTCGATTTAGCTTCATCTTTGAAAAATCCTAATTTGTTTTTATTTTTTTCACTGTATAATGGATGATCTAGAGGATAGTTGCTAAAATCAAATATGTCAGGAAGATTGTTTTTAAAATCGAGATAAATATCGTTGGTAAATATCTCTAAAATTAGCGAATCGGTGTCCGTGTACAAGAGATTAACATTATTTTTATAGTAATTTTTGAAAACATTGTAATATGTTTTATACATGTGTAGCTTACTCGATTCTAGCACACAAAAACCTATATATAGTGGTTTATTGAGCAGTAAATTTGATCTCTTTAATCTGAAAACGGCACAATCTTCATTGATTATTTGAAAATTTTCTAGTGCTGGATCGTTCAGATATTTTTTACATTGATCTTTATTCAATCCAGCTTTTAAAGGCAACACAGGCCAAGCTGCGCCACAACACAGTGGTGTAAATAAATACATAAATAAATAACAAAATTAAATAGAATAAAATAGAGACAAACACGACAGATAAAAACAATAAACATAGAACCGATAACAAAAATAAATAACAATTAAAATGTATATAGTAACAATATGTAAATATAAAATAAACAAACAACTAAATCGGTTTATAAATATTTTGTAACTTTTAGAAAGTTCAGTAATTTATCAACATTTGGCCTCTGGTCCCAAAATCTCTTTAAA